>NC_060196.1:3554482-3589482 GCF_021184085.1 Oncorhynchus gorbuscha | reverse complement strand
TAAACTACTGCAGCATAAATACTGGAGGCTGAGACAGGAGGGGTCAGGAGACACTGTGGCCCCATCCGAGGACACCCCGGACAGGGCCAAACAGGAAGGATATAACCCCACCCACTTTGCCAAAGCACAGCCCCCACACCACTAGAGGGATATCTTCAACCACCAACTTACCATCCTGAGACAAGGCTGAGTATAGCCCATAAAGATCTCCGCCATGGCACAACCCAAGGGGGGGACGCCAACCCAGACAGGATGACCACATCAGTGAATCAACCCACTCAGGTGACGCACCCCTTCCAGGGACGGCATGAGAGAGCCCCAGTAAGCCAGTGACTCAGCCCCTGTAATAGAGTTAGAGGCAGAGAATCCCAGTGGAAAGAGGGGAACCGGCCAGGCAGAGACAGCAAGGGTGATTCGTTGCTCCAGAGCCTTTCCGTTCACCTTCACACTCCTGGGCCAGACTACACTCAATCATATGACCCACTGAAGAGATGAGTCTTCGGTAAAGACTTAAAGGTTGAGACCGAGTTTGCGTCTCTGACATGGGTAGGCAGACCGTTCCATAAAAATGGAGCTCTATAGGAGAAAGCCCTGCCTCCAGCTGTTTGCTTAGAAATTCTAGGGACAACACACACACACACACACACACACACACACACACACACACACACACACACACACACACACACACACACACACACACACACACACACACACACACACACACACACACACACACACACACACACACACACACACACACACACACACACACACACACACACACACACACACACACACACGGAGACATAAGCAATCCCTAGTGTGGTGCCCTCTACAAGAGCAGCATGTCAACCACCCCCCTTTCCTCCTCTCTCTCTCACACACACACTCCCTTGCTCAAGAAGGGGCCATCTATCTCTAGTCTGGACAGAGGCAGCAGGAGCCAATGAAAATAAAGTGAGTTTGTGCTGCAGTCACCACATTGCCAGAGCTGCAGCGAACCCACACAGCCATCTGGGAACCGCTCTGGTATTCAGCTGCACCCCTGCCTGTCCAACCCCAATGCTCCCCTCGCTCCCTCGCCACTGCGCCACTGCCAGGACACCAATCGTTAACAATCCCCCTTTCCCCTCCTCTCTCCTCTGTCTCTCCCTCGTTTCCTCCCTCCCCATCCCTCCGGTCTCTCCCCTGACCTTTCCCAGGCAGTGTGTTTCTCCGCTCCAAGCGGGTGGTTCTGTCCAGTCAGCCAGCCAGGCAATAGGACTGCTGCTCTTGCTGCTGCTGTTGACATTGTTCTCAGAATCTCTGTCTGTACTGTAAACACAGCAACATAGATTTGTAGAGTAACTAGTGCAGTGCCTAGAGGTGCTCTGTGTGAAGCTGTCTGTTTACCTCCATGTTCTCCTCTCCATCAATAGCACATCGACAAGACCGAGAGGCCGGACACACACGCAGAGGGACGGACGCAAGCTTTGTTTTCTTCCTGACGACGTCCTTCGATGCCAGGTAGGAGAAGTTTATTTCATGAATTTGCTGAGCGTGTGGGATGGTGACAGTGTGTTGGTGAATCTTGTGGCAGGATTTGAAGCCGACGTGAGGGGCGTGTGTACATTTCTATGTGGAAGTGCACGGACCTATCAGCATGCAGATGTGCATTACTGTGCCAGTGTTGATGTGATATTTCCTGCATTGGAAAACATTGAAAAAGTCCACTACACTGCTGCAACCATCATCCTTTGTATAAAGATGGTTGTACCTTTTATATAGAGTTGCAAGGTGAGTCCATTTGTGCAGTAGTGGCTTCATATGTTGCTGGTAAGATGCTAAATGAATTGTCTTACATGTCCCTGGCTCTATCAAAATCCTGCCTCAACTCAGTCCCTGGTCATCTTCCCTGGTTTGGAGTGTTCCCAACAACAATGTCAGTACTACTGTAGCTTCCATTCTGCCATGTCATTCCACTCTCCGATGTGCTCTAGACATTTCCAGATTTTCAGTTTCTACATTGTCGTGTCTTTGGCTATGCCGGATTAAGTGATATGGCATGCTATTCTATAAAATCATTTCTCCGTAATTAATATTACCTGATTGAGCTAATCATGTAAATGTAATTAACTAGAGAGTCGGGGCACCACGAAAGAATATCTATAGAGCTGTTATCTTCCGAATAAACTGTTAAAAACCTAGTAATATTTTACATCAATAGCAGTCAATATTAATGGTCACCTTAATTCAGTCTCATCTGAAAGTTGTAAATTCTTGGTTATCTTCACGAACCCTGGCTAACAAGGTGAATCAGTAATACAAAATTGGGTTTCATTATTTATTTATTAAATACCTAACTAATCACACAGAATTACATATACACAGAATGAATTATACCTTGATTACAAATTACGTCATAAAGGAAAACGTCCCTAGCGGGCAGAACAGATATGACAGCTGGTTACACAAAAGAAAAGGGCTGGGTTTGAGTGAAAGAGCGGGAAGACTGAGGACCAAAGGAAGAAGCTGTGCTATCGTAAATACAGTATTTTATGCATTCTAAATCCGATAACTACAATGTGCAGACTTTCCACTGTAGAGTTTATGGCATCTTATCATTGATGAGAATGTCTCAGATGACAACCGAACTGACATCATATTAATTAACCTGTTGACGGGTTTGGTTCCCATTTGGGAACGACCCCTCCCACGTTCAGCTGGAAGGTGCGCAAAAATATTCTTAGAAATATTTAACCTCCACACATTAACAAGACCAATAGCTCAAATGAAAGATAAACACCTTGTTCATCTACCCAGCAAGTCAGATTTCTAAAATGTTTTACGGCGAATACATAGCACATATTTATGTCAAACCACCACCAAAGACATAGCTAATTTGAATAGCCAAGTTGAACAAAATATGCAATCAACAAACACAGGATTAAAATTAAAATAATTCACTAACCTTTTGAAAATCTTCATCAGATGACAGTAATAGAACATGTTACACAGTACATTTATGTTTTTTTTAAAATAATATGCTATTTATATCCATAAATCTCTGTTTACAATGACGCAATGTTCAAAAAATGCTACTCAAATGTCCGGAGAAATGACGATAGCTCCGGCAGATAACGTCAGATAACAAGCAATACACATCATAAACTTTGACTAAATATACATGTTCTACATATATAAAGAAAGATACACTTCTTCTTAATGCAACCGCTGTGTTACATTTATTATTAACGTTACAGAATTCGTTCACTAGGCTATAATATGAGACGGCGCTCAGAAATTAGCATTATGTCTCCTCTATCTTGGAGTCCACAGAAACCCAAATTTACCACATAAATATTCCCTTACCTTTGATGTTCTTCCATCAGAAGACCTGGAAGGGTGGGGGCGATGACGTCAAAGTTGGGCCAACTTTTCTGATGACAAGAGAGAGTTTGGGAGAATGGCTGCCCTGAGAGTTCTGCTTTACATACAGACATAATTTTTACGGTTTTAGAAGATTTAGAGTGTTTTCTATTCAATAATTATTATTATATGCATATATTAGCAATTTTGGACAGATTTTTTGTCTGTTTACTATGGGCACGCAATTCCTCCAAAGGGGGCAGTAGTTAGCCCTATCTTTAACAGGTTATAAGTACCACCGCATATGTTCAATTGGTCGGATTACCAGAATATAGTTCATTTTCCCCCACCTTCTGATGTTCCCAGAATCTATATGTTAACCAAGGGGTTTTCAAATTTCACATCAGTAGGGTAGAGAGAGGAAAAAGCCCCAGGCCAACGTCATGACAACATGTAAGGAAAGTGTTCTGACCTGGACAGTGGTCAGGCCACCAGTGCAGTGTTCTGATGTTGTGGTGGGTTCTGGAACCCACATGTAGTGGCTTGTATTCTCCCGTACCCTCCAACGGCAACTGCAAGTGCAGAAGCAGGTTATAAGAACGTCTCTGGATGCCTTTTGCCCCCTGGCCGGTACAGCGGTCACCCAAGGTCCTTTACCTCATAATCCCTTGCACCACTAACTCACTCAGGCTGACTCAATGATACAGTGGGACAGTGGCAATAGGGATTAAGCCGTGGGTTGTAAGAGTGTGCAAGATGCTAACCCACTCGGATGAGTGAGTTTTCCCCTTAGCATTTGGTAGCCAGTGCCATTAGCATCCCGGTTTATAGCTAGCAGGTTGTCTAAGTGTAGTCTGTTGACAGAGATGGACTGCTTTACTAGGATCAAATAAACCTGCACTCAGTGTTCACCGGCAAGATGGATGAGAACATTTGCATGCTGGCGTTGTCTGTTTCTCCACCTCTTCTCCTCCTCCTTTCCAGTTTCCATCCGCTCTTTCTTTTCATCCCTGCCCGGGCTTCTTTATTTCTTAAAGAAGCGACGGCCGCCACATAAATTATGGGTTATTCAGGAGGGATATCATGGCGGTTAATGTATTATTCACAGTTGACTGGTGTTTAATTAATTGCCCCTGCAGTGAATAGTACTTGAGCACATGGGGTAGAGAAAGACAAGTGGGCCCCTTCCAAATAAAACCCAGGTCCTCTGGTTAATCAACGGGCCTCGATAGCGAGCCAGTGGAAGACGCAGCTTTCGGTAAACCAGAGGTTTAATCTGACTGACAGGAAGTACACGTACTGACAGCATGAGTTTCAAGTATTGGATGGGAGATAAAGCTGTTTCAAGTATTGGATGGGAGATAGAGGTGGGACTGTAAGATTTAAAGGGAGACCGCTCTGACTGAAGAGATGCCCCATTGTCTTTTTATGTCGTTATTAATTATATGTCACGTGTGGTAGGATACTGTTTTCCTGAGCGCTGGCTCAGGTGGCTTGACATTCCTTGTTTCCATGTATCTCTCTCAGCCAGATGAAGTGGGTTATCCCATTTGGAAACAACTGCAGAGATCCTGAAACACTCATGAGTCATGACGTGCTGTTGTTTTAAGGGCTACTTTCTGTTTACCCTTTGTTGTGTATCATGTTGTACAACAGCTGATGAAACTAACACTGTAGAAGTGTGGAAAAAATGGGATCAGTGTTATTCTCTGGTGGTTATTTCCTGGTTGTAAATATAATCTACACAGGACCTTCTAATCAGAAGGTTTGCATGGGCGAGAGTTTCAGCTTTCCATGGTGACATCGCCATGAAATAAATTGGTTATTAGACAAATAGCCAATCTGCCAATAGTTTGTTTTCAGTCTCCCCATCCCCACTCAGACCACTCCCAGACTGTCCTAGCAAAATCCTTTCTTGAGAAATTGTTTTTTTTTTGCCAAAAAGCTCTTTTTGCCCATTTCAATTGAAACATATTACAGTAAGGTGCTCACTTGTTACCCTGAAATGACATGATATTGATATAAAAACGGCTGCATTGGGCCTTTTTTAAGGAGAGAAAACTATTGAGTTTTCACATTCCCTCTTCTGAAGTTTCTTTTTAATTGTTTACCAAGTCTTATTATTATTATTATCTACAAGCAGTTACTGGCAGACTTAAATGTTTTTTATCTCTCTCTCTCTCTCTTTCTCTCTCTCTCTCTCTCTCTCTCTAAATCTCTCTCTAACTCTCTCTCTCTCTCTAACTCTCTCTCCCCAACTCTCTCTCTCTCTAACTCTCTCTCTCTCTAACTCTCTCTCTCTCTAACTCTCTCTCTCTCTCTAACTCTCTCTCCCCAACTCTCTCTCTCTCTAACTCTCTCTCCCCAACTCTCTCTCTCTCTAACTCTCTCTCTCTCTAACTCTCTCTCTCTCTAACTCTCTCTCTCTCTCTAACTCTCTCTCCCCAACTCTCTCTCTCTCTAACTCTCTCTCTCTCTAACTCTCTCTCTCTCTAACTCTCTCTCCCCAACTCTCTCTCTCTCCCCAACTCTCTCTCTCTCTCTAAATCTCTCTCTCTCTCTCTCTCTCTCTCTCTCTCTCTCTCTCTCTCTCTCTCTCTCTAACTCTCTCTCCCCAACTCTCTCTCTATCTAACTCTCTCTCTCAATTCAAGTCAATTCAATTGAAGGGCTTTATTGGCATGGGAAACGTGTTAACATTGCCAAAGCAAGTGAGGTAGATAATATATAAAGTGAAATAAACAATAAAAATTAACAGTAAACATTATACATACAGAAGTTTCAAAACAATAAAGACATTACAAATGTCATATTATATATATATATATATATATATATATATATATATAATGTTTTAACAATGTACAAATGGTAAAGGACACAAGATAAAATAAATAAGCATAAATATGGGTTGTATTTACAATGGTGTGTTCTTCACTGGTTGTCCTTTTCTCGTGGCCCTTTTCTTCTCTCTCTATCTAACTCTCTCTAACTCTCTCTCTCTCTCTCTCTCTCTCTCTCTCTCTCTCTCTCTCACTCTCTCACTCTCTTTCTAACTCTCTATCTCTCTCTCTCTAACTCTCTCTCTCTTTAAATCTCTCTGTCTAACTCTATAACTCTCTCTCTCTCTCTCTCTAAATCTCTCTCTCTAACTCTCTCTCTCTCACTCTCTCTCTCTAAATCTCTCTCTCTAACTCTCTCTCCAACTCTCTCTCTCTCTAACTCCCACCCACTTGCCTACTTTCTCATATGCACTATCTTAGTCAGATGAAATGTGTTATCCCATTTGGACACAATGGCAGAGACCGTGAACATGGCATGCTGTATTTTAATGGTGTGATCATTGTTGCCAAAGGCTACTGTGTGTACACTGTCTCTCATGCTGTTAGATAGCATTCTGTTGTTTTACATACAAATGTCTTTCTTTTTACATCCTTTAGTGTCTTTCTAAACTATGTTGCATTATGTACATTTTTATGGAGCGCAACAGCACTGCTTGTCATGGTTTATTCATTACAGATAAAACAGATGGCCTTATCATCAAATCATTAAGGAGGGAACACTATTGAGTTGTCAAATTCCCCCTTCTGAAGTTTCTATTTAATTCTTTACCAAATCTTCAAGCTGTTACTGGCCGACTTCATTGGTTTCTGAGGCAAATTGTCCCTCCCTCCCTCCCTCCCTCCCCCTCCCTCCCTCCCTCCCTCCCTCCCTCCCTCCCTCCCTCCCTCCCTCCCTCCCTCCCTCCCTCCCTCCCTATCTCCCTCCCTCCCTCCCTCCCTCCCTCCCTCCCTCCCTCCCTCCCTCCTCTCCTTTATTTCCCTCCCTCCCTCCCTCCCTCCCTCCCTCCCTCCCTCCCTGGCTTATTCTCACAGCATGGCTATCTCCCTGGCTATCTTTCTGGCTTTTCTCTCCACTTACAGTCATCTTTCTCCATCTCCTTATTTAACTCCCACCCACTCCCCTACTTTCTCATATCCGTTGTATCGTGTGACCTTATTCTAGTCACAGCATCACATGAATCACCTCCATCTCCCTAGGGTTCTTAACCTCATAACTAAACCAAACCACTATGCCCCTCTCTTGTCATAGAGCCACAGATGTAGTATTGGTGGAGAATACCTACATAGCCTAGAATTTATCATTGGATACAAAATTCCCATGAAGCTACACAGAGAGACACATGACAGCTAGGTCTGCTGTCATGAACTTTCAGCGAGCCCGAGGTATGTGGTTTCAGTGAGTCAGAATGTGGTCTTAATTAAATGTTTGAATATGTTGTAAAGGGGATTGGGTTAAATGAAATTCTTTCTCCTGTTTCCCGAGGCAGGTTTAGAATGCAAGGTGTACGTGGCGACCTTCGTGTCAACATTAGCATCGACCACAAAAATGGTACGGCAGCCATGTTTTCTTTCTCTAGCAGTGTTTGTTCTAGTTCTGTTCAGAGTGATGATCTAGCCACCATTTGTAACTTTACGACCCTGTATTAAACACTGCGGCAAAAGCCTGCTTCATTAAGAATCACTTGAAAATAAGGTCTGATGCATAAAAGCCTGACAGACTTTTATGCGCTCATTAATAAACATTTATGACTTAATTCTAATGTGACTGACAGCCTATTTATATGTAATCGTTGCTCATACATAACAGTCCTTTGAGTTCATCATAGTGGAATGCACTGTGAAATGTAACTGCCTAATTCATTAAAGAAATTGAGTAGTGGCTACTCAAACATCTCCAACGGTCAGATGAACTCAAACCATATCAGTGGTACTAACTACTAACTATCTCAATAAGATCTCTTATCGCTTAACGTTTTTGAGAACTGTGAACAAGTTTTAAGTTATTGAGTCAACTTTATTTATTTGTTCTGCAAATCTAAAGTTGAGTTATTACATGTTATGATTATTTAATATTTTAAAGTCAATCTAACATTTATTAAATAAGTTGATCTTACTTGATTTTATCATATTTTACGTCTTTACTTAAAATAAAGTAGCAGTCAGACACTGACATTTGAGTAAAAAACACTATCTGTGTAGTGCTGAGATAGAATTCTAATGTTTTTGTAAGTTATGAATAGTTAACAGTGCCATGTGGATCTGTTTTTAGAGGATTGTGGGTAATTCAACATTTTTAGACTGATACTTTCACAGTATATTTCTAAAATAGAGCAGCTGGTTGTGCTATGAGGTGTAATTGTTAATGATGAACAAATTAGAGGTCGACCGATTAATCGGAATGGCTGATTAATTTGGGCCGATTTCAAGTTTTCATAACAATCGGAAATCTGTATTTTTGCCAATTTAAAACATGTTTTTTTTTTACACCTGCATTTAACTAGGCAAGTCAGTTAACCTCTTGCTCCTACCTGGCACGCAGGCGTCCCATCTAGAGCTCTGGAAATGCAAATGCGCTACGCTAAATGCTAATAGTATTAGTTAAAACTCAAACGTTCATTAAAATACACATGCAGGGTATTGAATTAAAGCTATACTCGTTGTGAATCCAGGCAACAAGTCAGATTTTTAAAAGTCGACGATAAACTTTCACAAAACACTTCGAAATACTTTTGTAATGCAACTTTAGGTATTAGTACACGTTAATAAGCGATAAAATTAATCTCGAAAATATGTCTGGAGAGAGCTCGACCAAAACATCCGGTCGGAGACCGGAGGGAATCGATTCCCTTGATTCAGTTTGACCAAGAATCAAAGCTGAATCAAATGACAAGACTCTAGACATCGTGTGGAAGCTGTAGGCACTGAAACCTCGGCCTCATGTAATTCGGTTCACTTTGAACAATTCCTGGAAGTGGCGCAAGGATATTTATTTCCATTTTCAGTGATCAGATTTTCTTGCACTTTTCGATGAAACGCACGTTCTGTTATAGTCACAGCCGTGATTTAACCAGTTTTATAAACGTCTGAGTGTTTTCTATCCACACATACTAATCATATGCATATACTATATTCCTGGCCTGAGTAGCAGGGCGCTGAAATGTTGCGCAATTTTTAACAGAATGTTCGAAAAAGTAGAGGGTCGACTGAAGAGGTTAAGAACACACTCTTATTTTCAATGACGACCTAGGAATGGTGGGTTAACTGCCTTGTTCAGGGGCAGAACGACAGATTTTTACATTGTCAGATCGGGGATTCAATCTTGCAACCTTACAGTTAACGAGTCCAACGCTCTAACCACCTGCTTCTCATTGCACTCCACGAGGAGCCTGCCTGTTACGCGAATGCAGTAAGAAGCCAATGTTATTTGCTAGCTAGCATTAAACTTATCTTATAACATTGTTGATGATATTACTAGTTTATCTAGTGTGTCCTGCGTTGCATATAATCGATGTGATGCGCATTTGCGAAAAAGGACTGTCGTTGCTCCAATGTGTAGCTAACCATAAACATCAATGCCTTTCTTAAAATCAATACACAAGTATATATTTTTAAACCAGCATATTTAGTTAATTTTGCCTGCTAACATACATTTCTTTTAACTAGGTAAATTGTGTCACTTCTCTTGCAACAGAGTCAGGTTATATGCAGCAGTTTGGGCCGCCTGGCTCATTGTGAACTGTGTGAAGACTATTTATTCCTAACAAAGACAGCCAACTTCGCCAAATGGGGGATGATTTAACAAAAGCACATTAGCGAAAAAAGCACAATCGTTGCACGACTGTACCTAACCATAAACATCAATGCCTTTCTTAAAATCAATACACAGAAGTATATATTTTTAAACCTGCATATTTAGCTAAAGAAATCCAGGTTAGCAGGCAATATTAACCAGTTGAAATTGTGTCACTTCTCTTGCGTTCATTGCACGCAGAGTCCGGTTATATGCAACAGTTTGGGCTGCCTGGCTCGTTGCGAACTGATTTGCCAGAATTTTACGTATTTTGACATAACATTGAAGGTTGTACAATGTAACAGCAATATTTAGACATAGGGATGCCACTCTTTAGATAAAATACGGAACAGTTCCGTATTTCACTGAAATAATAAACGTTTTGTTTTCGAAATGATAGTTTACCGGATTCGTCCTTATTAATGACCAAAGGCTCGTATTTCTGTGTGTTATTATGTTATAATTAAGTCTATGATTTGATAGACCAGTCTGACTGAGCGATGGTAGGCAGCAGCAGGCTCGTAAGCATTCATACAAACAGCACTTTCCTGCATTTGCCAGCAGCTCTTCCCTGTGCTTCAAGCATTGAGCTGTTTATGACTTCAAGTCTATCAACTCCCGAGATTAGGCTGGTGTAACCGATGTAAAATGGCTAGCTAGTTAGCAGGGTGTGCACTAATAGCGTTTCAAACGTCACTCGCTCTGAGACTTGGAGTAGTTGTTCCCCTTCCTCTGCAAGGGCCGAGGATTTTGTGGAGCGATGGATAACGATGCTTCGAGGGTGGCTGTTGTCGAAAGTGTTCCTGGTTCGAGCACATGTAGGGGCGATGAGAGGGACGGAACCTATGTTGTTACACTGGCAATACTAAAGTGCCTATAAGAACATCCAATAGTCAAAGGTATATGAAATACAAATGGTATAGAGAGAAATAGTCCTATAAATACTATATTAACTACAACCTAAAACCTCTTACCTAGGAATATTGAAGTCTCATGCTGAAAGGAACCACCAGCTTTCATATGTTCTCATGTTCTGAGCAAGGAACTTAAACGTTAGCTTTTTTACATGGCACATATTGCACTTTTACTTTCTTCTCCAACACTTTGTTTTTGCATTATTTAAACCAAATTGAAGATGTTTCATTATTTATTTGACGCTAAATTGATTTTTATTGATGTATTATATTAAGTTAAAATAAGTGTTCATTCATTATTGTTGTAATTGTCATTATTGCAAATACATTTGAAAAGATTGGCCGATTAATCGGTATCGGCTTTATTTTGGTCCTCCAATTATCGGTATCAGCGTTGAAAAATCCTAATCAGTCGACCTCTAGAATGGATATCAAAACCATCTGACAAATTGATGTTCAATAATAATAATAAAGAGACAAGCCATTCCCACCATCAACAAGGTCATGTGCACCACTCTTAATGACTGTGGCTAATGCAGCATCCTGTAATGCTTACAGTCAGTGCTGATTGGCATGCTTACAGTCACTGGCATGCATGTGGGATGCATGCAACTACACAACACTCAACAATACATTAATTGCACTATACCACTGCTACACCTGGCTAACAGTGAAGCCTTGTCTGGCAGCGAAACAGTTCATTCAGCCTCATTTACTGCCTTTAAAAAAACATAGCTGATATGGCTGACTTGCTTAAACAAACGTGGTTTCTACTGACTGTGGCATAAGGGAACGATGAGCGGATAAGAGGCAATCTGTGATTTTGATTAAGACATTAATGAGCGAGCTAAGACAGACATTGTCAATATAACTATTTGTTCAGCACTTTTGAAATGTACAGCAACAGAATTCAAAACATGGGCCGTTCTTACAGTGTTCTCCCTGTACACCAATTCAGAACCATTGGATAAATAAGGGGAGCATATAAGCAAACAAAGAAAGCTCTTACAATATTCAATGATTACATTTCTCAAAAACAGGTTATAGGCTATGTGCACCACCAAGTCAGAACAGTAGGGGAAATTAAGATGTGAAAATAGACCAAATTATTAGAGTGAAGCATATTGGCTACTAACAGCTTACTACACAACATACACTTTGTATTACTTTCTTAGCTACAGTATACATATCTCCCAGGCATATTACATCATTTATGATATATAATTATATTACATAATAATAAGACATTTTTGGACTCACCTTGTTGTGCCGTGCTCACTTGAGCAGGAAGGTGGCACGGAGGGTCCTTCGTGGCAAATTTTGTCATCAAACTTTGTCATCAAAGTCTGGCATTCTCTGGATTTATCATGCATTCAAGACAACTGGGAACTCAGGAAAAAAGGTTGGATCATGATGACGTCAGTGATCTTTAGGTCATAGCTCTAGAAAGAGGCCCGAGTAACCGATTTACAATTTCCAGTTGGATGAAAGTTCAAAACATATTTTCCCAGTCGTAGCTCATTTTTTCCCGAGTTACCAGTTGTCTTGAACTCACTAAAGTCAGAATTTGCAGTTCTGAGTTAACAGTTGTTTTGAGCACGGCACAAATCATGCTTCATTGACAGCATGGCCAATGTTGAATGTTTATCATTTTTAACTAGGAAAAGAGACCCTTAATCGTAGACTTAGGACCTCACAGCCACTCCATTTAATAGCAGGCTAATGATTGATTTGCAATGCTTGTAGATAGCTACTGATTCCTTCCAAAACACTCATTGTTGAATTTTCGATTTCCAACTTATGTAATGTTTATGTCCAATGGCCGATGAGCACCGATACATTTTATCTATAATTTGTCTTCATTATTTATCTTCATATGACAAGGATTAAATAGGATTTACCAGTAGATCGTTGACTTGATTCATGATGATGACTGCTAGATAAGATTTTGAAAGTATGATGTTGACATGATCAGTCCAATCAAAGCTACTGTAGATATAACGTGATTTTATGTAATTTATCTGTGGCCAATGACCTTGAGCCTTCTTGGATGGGCACTTCTAATGTAACTATGGCAGCACCCAAGGGGCTAGAATTTTAGAGCTTTACCCTTAGACTTGGCAGTGAAGTAGTGTCCCCATGAGTGATAGAATCCTAAGCGAATCATGGCGCAACGTTCCGTATTTTCTGCTGGCTTGCCCCACCACCACAGAAAGCACTGAGCTAGGCTGAAACATCGGCATTTTTGAGCTGCCTTACTCAAGAAAACAAAAAAGAGACAGTGTTTGTGTGCGTCTATATTAACTCAATGATTATCAGTTGAAGTCGGAGGTTTACATACACTTAGGTTGGAGTCATTAAAACTCGTTTTTCAACCACTCCACAAATTTCTTGTTAACAAACTATGGTTTTGGCAAGTCGGTTAGGACATCTACTTTGTGTAGTAATTTTTCCCAACAATTGTTTACAGACAGATTATTTCACTTATAATTCACTGTATTTCAATTCCAGTGGGTCAGAAGTTAACATAATCAAAGTTGACTGTGCCTTTAAACAGCTTGGAAAATGATAGAAAATTATGTTATGGCTTTAGAAGCTTCTGTTAACTAATTGACATCATTTGAGTCAATTGTAGCCATTTTGCCATAGCTTTGGAAGTATGCTTGGGATCATTGTCCATTTGGAAGTTTGCTTGGGATCATTGTCCATTTGGAAGACCCATTTGTGACCAAGCTTTAACTTCCTGATTGATGTCTTGAGATGTTGCTTCAATATATCCACATAATTTTCCTGACTCATGATGTCATCTATTTTGTGAACAGCACCAGTCCCTCCTGCAGCAAAGCACCCCCACAACATGCTGCTGCCACCCCTGTGCTTCACAGTTGGGATGGTGTTCTTTGGCCTGCAAGCTTCCCCCTTTTTCCTCCAAACATAATGATGGTCATTATGGCCAAACAGTTCTATTTTTGTTTCATCAGACCAGAGGACATTTTTCCAAAAAGTATGATCTTTGTCCCCATGTGCAGTTGCAAACCGTAGTCTGGCTTTTATTATTTCTTTACTAGGATTAAATGTCAGGAATTGTGAAAAACTGAGTTTAAATGTATTTGGCTAAGGTGTATGTAAACTTCCGACTTCAACTGTATATATTTTTGTTACATTGTTTGCAAACTGAAATGTGACATGTAGTAATGCCAAAATAACATGCAAAACATGCAAGCCCCCCAAAACATGCAAGCCCCCCACCTGCCCTGAATGACGGGTCGCCACTGCTTGCATCTATACCTCCAGTTACTGCTAGAGGAATGAGCATTGTGCTCAACAAAGCCTGCTAAAGTGGGTTAAAATGACAACTCGTCAAATACATAAAACAATGGTAAACATGAAGTGATGACCACTGACAATTACTAATCAGAACAACCTACTACTTATAAATACTATTAAAGGTTAAAACATTTAAGTAGAAGGGACCCTTCAATTTTATGTTCACTACTCAAATATTCATGTTCAATTAACTTCAATGGTTATGGTTCAGAATGCATAATGCAATTTAGTGTAAAAAAAGTTCATAGAACACAAAACAGTGAAGTATTTACAACTTTGAAAGATAACAATATGGGTGACGATGTCACTTTGGTACATCATTTCTTTAACACTGCAATACTTGGAGTTGGGTAACTGAAATAGTTCTAGACAACGAAGTTTCCACAAACAGTTTTTGTTAGTTGAACTAAATGATTTTTTTGTATTTTTTATTTGACCTCCTGTTTCGATCTTGTCTCATCGCTGCAACTCTCAAAGGGGCTCGGGAGGCAAAGGTCAAGTCATGCGTCTGAGATATGACCCGCCAAACTGCACTTCTTAACACCCGCCTGCTTAAACCGGAAGCCAGCTGCACCAATGTGTCGGAGGAAACACTGTTCAACTGACGACCGAGGCCAGCCTGCAGGTGCTTGGCCCACCACAAGGAGTCGCTAGAACACGATGAGCCACGTAAAGCCCCCCCGACCAAACCCTCCCTTAACTCGGATAACGCTGGGCTAATTGTGCGCCACCCTATGGGACTCCCAATCACAGACAGTTGTGATACAGCCCGTGATCGAACCCAGGTCTGTAGTGATACCTTTAGCACTGCAATGTAGTGCCTGAGACCGCTGCACCACTCGGGAGGCCCGAACAAATGACTTTTTACAGTGTACTAGTCTCAGAATCTTTCTCAAGCATTCTGTTTTAGCAGTTAATGGAAGCTCACTGACTTGTAAGGTTGGTTTGGCAAGATGACGGAAATATTGTGGGATAATACATTGTTTATCCAAAGTCTTTTCATAGTTCTAACATGAACTTCTTAAATTGAATAAACTTGGTAAGGCTGGCAAAGAAGAAAACTTGCCATATTGAAGGAGGTAATTTTGAATTCTTCTCAATATGGCCGTGGCTTTGTTTGGATTGAGTGTTGAGCTTTGAAATGCAACTCATGTCTCACAATGGAAAGCTAACAATGTCCCCAGAGCATCCTGTTGTCATTGACAATGACAGACAGAAGCTGTTGATCACAGATTGGTCCTCACAGGAGATTACAGTCACCACCACTTATGAATATTCACAAGTCTTAATGAGTTGATCCAAAAAGGCTCTGTTATCATGGATCCTACATTTACCAGGTGTGTGTTTGGATGATGACAGGGGTGCTGGTCTTTGGGGAGTTATGTGGAGAAGCGAGCCTCGCTTAAGCCTCCGTTTGAAATATCCACTCGAGACGACAAGTTGGCATTAAACGGGAGGCAGTCCGGAACACACTGACGAATGGCAAAAAATAACTTGACTCATTTTTCTTAGTTTCTGTCAAATTTCCTTTTTTCAGCGTTTCCTTTTTAGATTCCATTAGTGTTGGCAGATGATTTTTAGAAGGGAAAACAAAAACACCCACAGGATTCTGTCTGGAAAGTGGCCGCCAGTCATTTTGACAGTTTTCCACAGCCAAGTCCAGGCAATAAATCATGTATTACCTAAGTCGTTCATTGTAAAAGTTGGAGTTTGCCGCAGGCTCCGTGGGCGACGGACCAGACACACTAGCTTCCCTTTGGGAAGAACGGAGGGAGACAGAGAAGCAGAAGAGATTAGTTCCTCTGTTAAAACAACCTCAATGGAAATAATGGACATTCTCTCACCATTAATTTTCCATGTCAATATGAAGTATTGCCGCACTTTTCGGTCTCTAGGCACTCTTCTTCTCCAAACCCAGAAGGGCCTTCCCGTGGGACTAATTTTGAGAACGCACTGGCACTAAATACCTCATTAGTAAGACGGGGCTGTCCAAACTGAAGGACAAATGTATTGTCGGTCTTGTTTTACCTACGGGGTCATGTGGATTTACCAGAGAGAGAGAGATGATCACTTTTCTGTCCATCCCTTTTAAAACAGCAATACATTTAAAAGAAGGCTAGTGGTTAGAGCGTTGGACTAGTAACCGGAAGGTTGTAAGTTCAAACCCCCGAGCTGACAAAGTAAAAATCTGTCGTTCTGCCCCTGAACAGGCACTTAGGCTGTCATTGAAAATAAGATTTTTTCTTAACTGACTTGCCTAAAGGTTAACATTTTTTATTTATTTTTTATATTAGTTTCAAATCAAAGTGAAGTCTTACAATTATGAGGGTCTTTGCTAACGTGTTTGCTAACTACATTAAATGGATGAATGTATGATAACTTTGGCAGTTCCCTCCATGATGATTTGGAATCCAAACCGCAGGAGCTCTATTCTAATTAACCAACAAACAAAAAAAGAACTTGCTTTGTAACGAGGACTCAGGAAGGAAGGATGCTCTTCTCGCACCGACTACAGATCACTAATTAATTTACATTAATGCAAAGTTGATCATATTCTACTGCCTGCCGCATCTCCTCAATGTGTGGGTAGCTCTGCAGTTATATAAAGAGAATGCAACGCGTACATACATACAGTGGGGCAAAATTACAGGCCTCTCATCTTTTTAAGTGGGAGAACTTGCACAATTGGTGGCTGACTAAATACTTTTTTGCCGCACTGTACATACATACATACATACATACATACATACATACATACATACATACATACATACATACATACATACATACATACATACATACATACATACATACATACATACATACAGTGGGGAGAACAATTATTTGATACACTGCCGATTTTGCAGGTTTTCCTACTTACAAAACATGTAGAGGTCTGTAATTTTTATCATAGGTACACTTCAACTGTGAGAGACGGAATCTAAAACAAAAATCCAGAAAATCACATAGTATGATTTTTAAGTAATTAATTTGCATTTTATTGCATGACATCAGTATTTGATCACCTACCAACCAGTAAGAATTCCGGCTCTCACAGACCTGTTAGTTTTTCTTTAAGAAACCCTCCTGTTCTCCACTCATTACCTGTATTAACTGCACCTGTTTGAACTTGTTACCTGTATAAAAGACACCTGTCCACACACTCAATCAAACAGACTCCAACCTCTCCACAATGGCCAAGACCAGAGAGCTGTGTAAGGACATCAGCGATACAATTGTAGACCTGCACAAGGCTGGGATGGGCTACAGGACAATAGGCAAGCAGCTTGGTGAGAAGGCAACAACTGTTGGCGCAATTATTAGAAAATGGAAGAAGTTCAAGATGACGGTCAATCACCCTCGGTCTGGGGCTCCATGCAAGATCTCACCTCGTGGGGCATCAATGATCATGAGGAAGGTGAGGGATCAGCCCAGAACTACACGGCAGGACCTGGTCAGTGACATGAAGAGAGCTGGGACCACAGTCTCAAAGAAAACCATTAGTAACACACTACGCCGTCATGGATTAAAATCCTGCAGCGCACGCAAGGTCCCCCTGCTCAAGCCAGCGCATGTCCAGGCCCGCCTGAAGTTTGCAAATGACCATCTGGATGATCCAGAGGAGGAATGGGAGAAGGTCATGTGGTCTGATGAGACAAAAATAGAGCTTTTTGGTCTAAACGCCACTCGCCGTGTTTGGAGGAAGAAGAAGGATGAGTACAACCCCAAGAGTACCATCCCAACCGTGAAGCATGGAGGTGGAAACATCATTCTTTGGGAATGCTTTTCGGCAAAGGGGACATGACGACTGCACCGTATTGAGGGGAGGATGGATGGGACCATGTATCGCGAGATCTTGGCCAACAACCTCCTTCCCTCAGTAAGAGCATTGAAGATGGGTCGTGGCTGGGTCTTCCAGCATGACAAGGACCCAAAACACACAGCCAGGGCAACTAAGGAGTGGCTCCGTAAGAAGCATCTCAAGGTCCTGGAGTGGCCTAGCCAGTCTCCAGACCAGAACCCAATAGAAAATCTTTGGAGGGAGCTGAAAGTCCCTATTGCCCAGTGACATCCCCGAAACCTGAAGGATCTGGAGAAGGTCTGTATGGAGGAGTGGGCCAAAATCCCTGCTGCAGTGTGTGCAAACCTGGTCAAGAACTACAGGAAACGTATGATCTCTGTAATTGCAAACAAAGGATTCTGTACCAAATATTAAGTTCTGCTTTTCGGATGTATCAAATACTTATGTCATGCAATAAAATGTAAATGAATTACTTAAAAATCATACAATGTGATTTTCTGGATTTTTTTAGATTCCGTCTCTCACAGTTGAAGTGTACCTATAATAAAAATTATAGACCTCTACATGCTTTGTAAGTAGGAAAACCTGCAAAATCGGCAGTGTATAAAATATTTGTTCTCCCCACTGTTCTCCCCACATATGTAAATTCTGTTACCACAGATGGGATCTGCAACAGTGTTATTCTTTGGAGATGGGAAGTAGCTGCCAAGCCACCTCCATCAACCTTCCTAGAACCCTCTATCTAGCCCTTCCTCATCACTCTCTCCATCCCACCTCTCTCTCTCGCTCTGTCTTTCTTTCTCTCTGTCTCTTTCCCCCTCTCTCTCTCTCCCGCACCCTCTCTCTCGCTCTCCCTGGCCATTTTCTCTCTCTCTCTCTCTCTCTCTCTCTCTCTCTCTCTCTCTCTCTCTCTCTCTCTGTCTTTCTCACTCTCTGTCTCTTTCCCCCTCTCTCTCTCTCCCGCACCCTCTCTCTCGCTCTCCCTGGCCATTTCTCTCTCTCTCTCTCTCTCTCTCTCTCTCTCTCTCTCGCTCTCTCTCTCTCTCGCTCTCTCTCTCTCTCTCGCTCTCTCGCTCTCTCGCTCTCTGTCTCTTTCTTGCTCTCTGTCTTACTCTTACTCTTCTCTCTCTCTCTCTCTCTCTCTCTCTCTCTCTCTCTCTCTCTCTCTCTCTCTCTCTCTCTCTCTCTCTCTCTCTCTCTCTCTCTCTCCTATCAGCTTAGAGGGAAATAGATTGTCTCCTGGCTCCCAAAATCAATTTGTGTCAGCACACCAGGCCTTCTTTCTGGAAGTGTCAATGCAGGGGAACACTTGGTATTCACAAAATGAAATAATGGGTGACCGTAAATCCTGCCGAGAGAGACCCTGTCGGCTTCACTTAGGTTTAGGGGAGATCTCTTCTACAGATGCATCTTGTTAGCATCTCCTGTTGGCATGCTCCTTCAGTCTGGCCCTCTTCCCCTTCTCTCACTCCTCCATCTTCAAAGTGTTACCCTGAACGGCTTGATGAGGAAGAGTTATTTAAGGCAATGGACAGGATGTAGAAGCGTTGGCTGAGCATTTTTACTTTGATTGGATGTGTGTGTGTGTCTGTGTGCTATAATGGTGGCCTGTGAGTGTCAAATTGGCTTGGTTTGGCTTGGACGTGTGTGTGTCTGTGTGCAGAAAGCATTTCTCTCCTCACCGCATTATGCCAAGAGATTAACTGACTATGTCTACCCAGGACATCTGCCTCAATGTCCCCTGACAATGCCTATCGTTTTTAACAAACGACCTCACGCTGGGATATTTCTGACCACCCTAAATATAGCCATTCCTCATGTTCCTTTTACCCTGGGCACAATAACAAACGCCGGCTACTGCGGTAACGGCCGCTCCACGACGTTCCGTCATTGAAATTCACAGGGGGGGGGACAAGGCACGTTATTTCAACAAGGAGGTTCAGGAGCAACGCCGTGGCGCTTGAGCCATTTGTAAAATCCCGTTCAGATGAATTCACATGAAATAAATGTTAAGTCGCCTGACAAGCCATTAATAAGGACTGCGTTTTGATTTAGAGCCACGGCGAGGGGGGATGCCAGGGAAGGGAGAAATGCTATTAGTGGACACTGGGAAGGAGAAGCCTTATCTCCATCTCACCGCTGTCTCTGGGCTCCTTCCCTCCCCTTAGGGTGGCTTTGTAGTCTGATACACACCACACAGGTGGGATTAGTGGGCCTAGCAGGAAGTGGGGACATTGGAGTTAGACAACGTAGATGAGACCAGACCCTGTCATTCTCTTGCCTGACAACTCACCCTGAATGCAGTTCCACAAAATGAGGGGTGTTGTACAAGACACATTCATCAGTGATTGGATCATCTCTAACAAATCTAACCAATCAGAGTGTCGAAGTTGATAACGTGATGGAGGATGACTCTGGCCCAACCCATCGGTTTCTGGGACCAATCAGAACGGTCAGTATGTTACCAGATTGTAGAAATCATAGGGCGAGGAGGCAAATCCAGACTCATCCTGGAGAAGAAACGTCAGTTTGGACAGAGCAATGTGGATGGGTAGACGGGCAACTCTCCAGATCGACAGCATCCTCAAATGACTTATTAAGATGAACCCAAGATCAGATCTACTAGATGGAATTACATTTCTGGGAAGTATTGGGGTCTAAATGTGATGCAGTGCGTTGGGTAGTGTGGGACTTGGAAGTAAGTGCATGGTTTTCAGTTGGACAAATATAAACCCACACATACCCTATCTGATAAGTATTTTTGCAATTTTGGGGTCCTTGTTTGAAGACTTCGTTGGTTCATGCGAATGCACCTCAGGTGTCCTTATTGTTATTAAAGCCACTCCCCTCCCAAGCAAGTGTTTCGAGGATAGAATTTTGATTAAGGTGTTTGTTTAGAAGCAAGGTAAAACGACCTGTTTGAAACCCACCTCTCACACACAGCACTCAACAAACAAATTTGAAATAAAACAAATACCTTCCCCCAGCCTTCTGTTATCCAGAGAAAATCCATTTCCTTATTTGTTTTTCAAGTGCTTACTCATGGAAGGGGACGGTACAGTACCTCAGCGTTTAAAAAAAGATGAAATAAGAAATAATCCCATCAGTGCTAGAGAGAAGTGCCCGAGGTGGCGCCAACCAGACGGGCAGCAGTCAGGAGCCTCATGCTGGGGAGGCTGACAGAGCCAGGCTTCATCCCAAATGGCACCCTATTCCCTACATAGTGCACTATGTTTGACCACAGCCCTTTGGGAAGCCTATGGGTCCTGGTCAAAAGTAGTGCACTATGTAGGGAATAGGGTGCTATTTGGGATGCAACCCCAGTGTTGATGCTTAGGGCTGTTGATTAAGTGTAGCAGGGGAGGCATGACTGGTGTTTACCTTGCAGTGGCCCTGAACGTTATTCTCTGCTCTCGATAACCTGCTGTGGCGGCTGATTCAGGATGTCTTTCTTCCAACCTGGAAAAGCATCGTGTTTGCGAATATTAAAGCACATCTGCCGGGCCTCAGCGTGACACGGCCTAACAGGCCACTGTAGGCTGTTGGTTCACGACTGTCTCTGTCACAACAGACTCCTGACAGGTTCAAACTCCTGTTTAGATGGTGTGAGTGATGGGGCGTAATGATGGTTTAGAGCTCATTGGATCTCAGTACAAGTTCAAAGCTTGGTCGAAACTTATTCTGCAACCCAAGCTTTGCATATCATCATTCCTGTTTTACTTGGTACTTATCTAAAAATGGGCACTCTGGTATTACCTTCAAATAATTCAGCGAAATACCTAATGACCCTTTCACCGTGTTATTACTAGGTGAATATCTGATAAACACGGGACAATACAATGAAGCGTAGTCCATTATTGCCCTAAAGCGAGACATGCATCTCAGACATTAGTGATTGGTAAGGGAATGCTCGTGGTTGTAGCATGTCACCGGTAAGAGAACGAGACCGCTAAGAGTCCAGCAGAGAAAATACAGCATGCAGGAGAGAGAAGTTCAAAGCAAGATGAAATATCCTCTGTAATGTATAACACAGTCAGGGTAAAAATGGGACCCTACTCCCTATACAGTGCACTACTTTGGAGCCCTGGTCAAAATCTGTGCACTACAAAGTGAGCAGGGTGTACCCTCCAGCTTTATAGGTCTGTACTCACCAGGGGCATGAAACTAATATTAGCTCATGTTCAGAAAGAACTGTCATGGATTAAAGCTTAGTGAGAACTGACTGGGCTGTTCTTAAAATGGAGAGAGAGAGAGGGTTGATTAGCATATACTCAGCAAATACCGGCGACTAAGCAGTTTTGGGGCCAAGCTGAAGCTACTCAATCCTCCTAAGTTTTGTTAGCAAATCCTGTACTAGGAATGTATTTTCCAACCCCTCCATACTGTGTGTCACTCGCTAATTCTCTGAGGAGGAGTTGTGAGTTCAGTGCATATGTAGTGGATGTGTCGTCTGCAGTAAATTCATTAAACCTGCGTTATTCAGTTGTTTCATGTAACGTAGGCTACCTGTGCTTGTTTGACCTTCTTAATGGATCGGTCTTAACTTCTTGCATCGAGCCACCCCGGATCCGGGATCGTGACTACAGCCTCAAGCTCATTACCATAACGCAACGTTAACTATTCATGAAAATCGCAAATGAAATGAAATCAATATGCTAGCTCTCAAGCTTAGCCTTTTGTTAACAACACTGTCATCTCAGATTTTCAAAATATGCTTCTCAACCATAGCAAAACAAGCATTTGTGTAACAGTATTGATAGCTAGCGTAGCATTTAGCATTAGCATTCAGCAGGCAACATTTTCACAAAAACCAGAAAAGCATTCAAATAAACTAATTTACCTTTGAAGAACTTTGGATGTTTTCAATGAGGAGACTCTCAGTTAGATGTAGTGGAGAGACTACATTTACCAGGTGTCCGCCCGGTGTCCTGTGTCGAAATTATTGCGTAATCTCTAGGTCCATGCGTGTTCAATTTCTTCAGAAGAGAAAGTCAACTGCCACGAAGGATTTATCATCGATAGATATGTGAAAAACACCTTGAGGATTGATTCTAAACATGGTTTGTCATGTTTCTGTCGATATTATGGAGATAATTTGGAAAAAGTTTCGCGTTTTAATGACTTAATTTTTGTTCTTTTTTTCTTTTTCTTACCCAAACGTGATGAAGAAAACGGAGCGATTTGTCAACACAAATAATATTTTTGTAAAAACTGAACATTTGATATCTAACTGAGAGTCTCCTCATTGAAAACATCTGAAGTTCTTCAAAGGTAAATTATTTTATTTAAATGCTTTTCTGGTTTTTGTGAAAATGTTGCATGCTGAATGCCAGGCATAATCCTATGCTAGGCTATCAATACTGTTACACAAATGCTTGTTTTGCAATGGTTGAGAAGCATATTTTGAAAATCTGAGATGACAGTGTTGTTAACAAAAGGCTAAGCTTGAGAGCAAATAGATTAATTTCATTTCATTTGCGATTTTCATGAATAGTTAACATTGTGTTATGCTAATGAGCTTGCTGATAGATTTACACAATCCTGGATACAGGTTTTTTTTTCGTAGCTAAACGTGACACAGAAAACGGAGCGATTTGTCCTAAACAAATAATCTTTCAGGAAAAACTGAACATTTGCTATCTGAGAGTCTCCTCATTGAAAGCATCTGAAGTTCTTCAAAGGTAAATTATTTTATTTGAATGCTTTTATGGTTTTTGTGGAAAATGTTGCATGCTGAATGCTAACGCTAAATGCTACGCCAAATGCTACGTTAGCCATCAAAACTGTTACACAAATGCTTGTTTTGCAATGGTTGAGAAGCATATTCTGAAAATCTGAGATGACAGTGTTGTTAAAAAAAGGCTAAGCTTGAGAGCAAATAGATTAATTTAATTTAATTTGCGATTTTCATGAATAGTTAACATTGCGTTATGGTAATGAGCTTGAGGCTGTAGTCACGATACCGGATCCAGGATGGCTCGACGCAAGAAGTTAAACTATATGAAATACATACACAATGAAATGACATGAAAAGCAAAATGATCCACTTGTTTATCCCGACCAGATGATCAATTGATAGGATATTAAAAGGCATGATTATAATAAAAACATGATTTGTTCTTATTTTAGTATTTAGTGTGGGACCAGTGTCTCTGGTAGAGCTGTGAAAACTTGCCTGTTACCAAAGCAAATGTTGTTTTTGAAGTCAGAATGGATATAAACCAAAATAAAAATTCTAACATTTTCTTTAATCATAAAAGGAACAGTTTTGCTGTAAAAGTCAAAACTATTTTGCAACTACTCTTTGGTTTTAGCATTCATGCTTCTTCAGATGTGTTTAAGTATCACACGTACTTATTAATAAGTCATTCGTGTCCTGTAGCCCTGGCTAATCTTCTAACAAGTTTAATTTGATTCTGTTGGATTTGAATCAGGGAAGCACGTCAACCTTCTAAGAGTACATTTATAATATCTGCAGGCCTAACTTAACTCCTGAATGCTTACTAATCTGACATCTATTATGCAACAATAAGATAAATAGTCCTAAAAGTGGACGATCAAAACATTGGTGAAACAACAACAACCCATTGGGTTACAACGAAGGTCTAATTTCCTCTTATTCATGAGCTATAAAGAAAATACACAGAGCTGCCTGTAATCCATTGACCCTTTGGCAGAGGAGCTGCCTGTCATCCTTTGGCTGAGGAGCTGCCTGTCCTCCATCGACCCTTTGGCTGAGGAGCTGCCTGTCATCCATCGACCCTTTGGCTGAGGAGCTGCCTGTCATCCAACGACCCGGACAGAAAGAGGGAGAGAAAGACAGAAAGGGGGAGAGATGGACAGAAAGAGGGAGAGACAGACAGAAAGGGGGAGAGATGGACAGAAAGAGGGAGAGACGGACAGAAAGGGGGAGAGACGGACAGAAAGAGGGAGAGACGGACAGAAAGGGGGAGAGATGGACAGAAAGGGGGAGAGATGGACAGAAAGAGGGAGAGACAGACAGAAAGGGGGAGAGACGGACAGAAAGGGGAGAGATGGACAGAATGGGGGAGAGATGGACAGAAAGAGGGGGAGAGACGGACAGAAAGGGGGAGAGATGGACAGAAAGGGGGAGAGACTGACAGAAAGGGGGAGAGACAGACAGAAAGGGGGAGAGACAGACAGAAAGGGGAGAGACGGACAGAAAGAGGGAGAGATGGACAGAAAGAGGGAGAGACAGGCAGAAAGGGGGAGAGACGGACAGAAAGGGGGAGAGATGGACAGAAAGGGGGAGAGACGGACAGAAAGGGGGAGAGACGGACAGAAAGGGGGAGAGACGGATAGAAAGGGGGAGAGACGGACAGAAAGGGGGAGAGACGGACAGAAAGGGGGAGAGACGGACAGAAAGGGGGAGAGACGGACAGAAATGGGGAGAGATGGACAGAAAGGGGGAGAGACGGACAGAAAGAGGGAGAGACGACAGAAAGAGGGAGAGACAGACAGAAAGAGGGAGAGAAAGGGGAGAGACGGACAGAAAGAGGGAGAGACGGACAGAAAGGGGGAGAGACGGACAGAAAGGGGGAGAGATGGACAGAAAGGGGGAGAGACAGACAGAAAGAGGGAGAGACAGACAGAAAGAGGGAGAGAAAGGGGAGAGACGGACAGAAAGAGGGAGAGACGGACAGAAAGGGGGAGAGACGGACAGAAAGAGGGAGAGACGGACAGAAAGGGGGAGAGACGGATAGAAAGGGGGAGAGACGGACAGAAAGGGGGAGAGACGGATAGAAAGGGGGAGAGACGGACAGAAAGGGGGAGTGACGGACAGAAAGAGGGAGAGACGACAGAAAGAGGGAGAGACGGACAGAAAGGGAGAGAGACGGACAGAAAGAGGGAGAGACGGACAGAAAGAGGGAGAGACGGACAGAAAGGGGGAGAGACGGACAGAAAGGGGGAGAGACGGACAGAAAGGGGGAGAGACGGACAGAAAGAGGAGAGAGACGGACAGAAAGAGGGAGAGACGGACAGAAAGGGGGAGAGACGGACAGAAAGGGGGAGAGACGGACAGAAAGGGGAGAGACGGACAGAAAGGGGGAGAGACGGACAGAAAGGGGGAGAGACGGACAGAGAGGGGGAGAGACGGACAGAGAGGGGAGAGACGGACAGAGAGGGGGAGAGACGGACAGAGAGGGGAGAGACGGACAGAGAGGGGGAGAGACGGACAGAGAGGGGGAGAGACGGACAGAGAGGGGGAGAGACGGACAGAGAGGGGGAGAGACTGACAGAAAGGGGGAGAGACGGACAGAAAGGGGGAGAGACGGACAGAAAGGGGGAGAGACGGACAGAAAGGGGGAGAGACGGACAGAAAGGGGGAGAGACGGACAGAAAGGGGGAGAGACGGACAGAAAGGGGGAGAGATGGACAGAAAGGGGGAGAGACAGACAGAAATGGGGAGAGATGGACAGAAAGGGGGAGAGACGGACAGAAAGAGGGAGAGACGACAGAAAGAGGGAGAGACAGACAGAAAGAGGGAGAGAAAGGGGAGAGACGGACAGAAAGGGGGAGAGACGGACAGAAAGGGGGAGAGACGGACAGAAAGAGGGAGAGACGGACAGAAAGGGGGAGAGACGGACAGAAAGGGAGAGAGACGGACAGAAAGAGGGAGAGACGGACAGAAAAAGGTAGAGACGGACAGAAAGGGGGAGAGACGGACAGAAAGGGGGAGAGACGGACAGAAAGGGGGAGAGACGGACAGAAAGGGGGAGAGACGGACAGAAAGAGGGAGAGACGGACAGAAAGGGGGAGAGACGGATAGAAAGGGGAGAGACTGACAGAAAGGGGGAGAGACAGACAGAAAGGGGGAGAGACGGACAGAAAGAGGGAGAGATGGACAGAAAGAGGGAGAGACAGGCAGAAAGGGGGAGAGACGGACAGAAAGGGGGAGAGATGGACAGAAAGGGGGAGAGACGGACAGAAAGGGGAGAGATGGACAGAAGGGGGAGAGACGACAGAAAGAGGGAGAGACAGACAGAAAGAGGGAGAGAAAGGGGAGAGACGGACAGAAAGAGGGAGAGACGGACAGAAAGGGGGAGAGACGGACAGAAAGAGGGAGAGACGGACAGAAAGGGGGAGAGACGGATAGAAAGGGGAGAGACGGACAGAAAGGGGGAGAGACGGATAGAAAGGGGGAGAGACGGACAGAAAGGGGGAGTGACGGACAGAAAGAGGGAGAGACGACAGAAAGAGGGAGAGACGGACAGAAAGGGAGAGAGACGGACAGAAAGAGGGAGAGACGGACAGAAAGGGGGAGAGACGGACAGAAAGGGGGAGAGACGGACAGAAAGGGGAGAGACGGACAGGGAAGACGGGAAAAAGGAGAGACAGACAGAAAGAGGGAGAGACGGACAGAAAGGGGGAGAGACAGACAGAAAGGGGGAGAGACGGACAGAAAGGGGGAGAGACGGACAGAAAGGGGGAGAGACGGACAGAAAGGGGGAGAGACGGACAGAGGGGGAACGGACAGGAGGGGGAGAGACGGACAGAAAGGGGGGAGACGGACAGAGAGGGGAGAGACGGACAGAGAGGGGGAGAGACGGACAGAGAGGGGAGAGACGGACAGAGAGGGGGAGAGACTGACAGGGGGAGAGACGGACAGAGAGGGGGAGAGACGGACAGAAAGGGGGAGAGACGGACAGAAAGGGGGAGAGACGGACAGAAAGGGGGAGAGACGGACAGAAAGGGGAGAGAGACGGACAGAAAGGGGGAGAGACGGACAGAAATGGGGAGAGACGGACAGAAAGGGGAGAGACGGACAGAAAGAGGGAGAGGACAGGGGGAGAGACAGACAGAAAGAAAGGGGAGAGACGGACAGAAAGAGGGAGAGACGGACAGAAAGGGGGAGACGGACAGAAAGAGGGAGAGACGGACAGAAAGGGGGAGAGACGGACAGAAAGGGGGAGACGGACAGAAAGGGGGAGAGACAGAAAGGGGGAGAGATGGACAGAAAGGGGGAGAGACGGACAGAAAGAGGGAGAGACGACAGAAAGAGGGAGAGACGGACAGAAAGGGAGAGAGACGGACAGAAAGAGGGAGAGACGGACAGAAAGAGGGAGAGACGGACAGAAAGGGGGAGAGACGGACAGAAAGAGAGAGAGACGGACAGAAAGAGGGAGAGACGGACAGAAAAAGGTAGGACAGACAGAAAGGGGAGAGACGGACAGAAAGGGGGAGAGACGGACAGAAAGGGGGAGAGACGGACAGAAAGGGGGAGAGATGGACAGAAAGGGGGAGAGACGGACAGAAAGAGGGAGAGACGACAGAAAGAGGGAGAGACGGACAGAAAGGGAGAGAGACGGACAGAAAGAGGGAGAGACGGACAGAAAGAGGGAGAGACGGACAGAAAGGGGGAGAGACGGACAGAAAGGGAGAGAGACGGACAGAAAGAGGGAGAGACGGACAGAAAAAGGTAGAGACAGACAGAAAGGGGGAGAGACGGACAGAAAGGGGGAGAGACGGACAGAAAGGGGGAGAGACGGACAGAAAGGGGGAGAGACGGACAGAAAGAGGGAGAGACGGACAGAAAGAGGGAGAGACGGACAGAAAGGGGGAGAGATGGACAGAAAGAGCGAATGTCTTTTGTTGTTTGTTTTGGGACTAGTTGTGTGTCTTTTCGTTCCAAGTACCCCCCCCCAACACACCAATCAGTAGAAGCAGGTCTCAGGAAACCCAATCAGACTGGAAGAGCTCTCCGCTGTAACACTCTAGGAGGCCGCTTTGATAGCATGAGAAATGAGGGGCCTCTTTCTTCTGTCTGAGAGAGAGAGAGGAGAGAGAGGATCGAGCGGGAAAGAGGAAAGGATGGAAGGAAGGAGTAAGAGAGAGAGCGATGGAGAAAGAAAGGGAGATGGAAGGGTAATGGGCCACCCCACCGGTTTTCGTAATCTCATCCCCTGTGAAATTTAAGCGCCCTTATGTTTTTCATCAGGTCTGGGACAGGGGGCCAATCGCCTGCAGGCACTTCAGGTAGTGTGTCCTAAAATGACACTTGGCCTGGAAAAAAGAGTAAAACACACATACATAGACACACAGCACCACAGTCTTCCATCATGGTGTTTTGTAGTAGCCGGCCTCTGTTTCGGTTTGTCTTAGGAAACCCAATCGAGCTGGAGAGATCTCTGCTGAAACACTGGGAGTCTGGGTGGCCCCTTTGACAGCACGTGAAAAGAAGAGGCCTCTTTCCTCTGTCTGAGTGAGACGACAGAGTGGGTGAGAGAGAGAGAGGGTGAGAGAGGAGAAAAAGAGAGAGGAAGGGATGGAAAGAAGGATAGAGAAAGAGAGTGAGATGGATGGGGTAATGGCCCCCCCCCACCAGTCTTGTCAATCTCATACCCTGTGAAGTTTAAGCCCTCTTCTGTTTTTCATCTTGACTTGGTCGGTGGGGGCCAATCGCCTGTGAGATCTCTCTGGCAGACCTTTTCATTATCCGGTCCAAGAAAGTCCTTTGGTTGTTGCGTTTTGAACACCTGCATGTTAGACATTGGAGTGTTAATAAAAGGACGTAGGTCATTTGCTGCATTCAATAGAGGAGAGGTTGAGAATGAAGGTAATGGTTGTGTGGATAGGGCATTAATGATGATCCCCACGTGCTCAAGTTGAAGGATGTCTCCTTTTGATTTTGGGGCGCTGAGGATCTTCAAATTACTTTTTCAGGAGGGGAGAATTTGGGATGAAAGTGTAGCGAGGAGGGGAGAGTTTGGGATGAAAGTGTAGCGAGGAGGGGAGAGTTTGGGATGAAAGTGTAGTGAGGAGGGGAGAGTTTGGGATGAAAGTGTAGTGAGGAGGGGAGAGTTTGGGATGAAAGTGTAGCGAGGAGGGGAGAGTTTTGGATGAAAGTGTAGTGAGGAGGGGAGAGTTTGGGATGAAAGTGTAGTGAGGAGGGGAGAGTTTGGGATGAAAGTGTAGCGAGGAGGGGAGAGTTTGGGATGAAAGTGTAGTGAGGAGGGGAGAGTTTGGGATGAAAGTGTAGTGAGGAGGGGAGAGTTTGGGATGAAAGTGCAGTGAGGAGGGGAGAGTTTGGGATGAAAGTGCAGTGAGGAGGGGAGGGGGATTAGGGCAGCACCCCTGTGAGGTGGACCAATTTCCAAGTCTGACACAGATCTGAAGAGGGTTTGATCATGTCCTCTAAAAGATATGGCGTCGCCACGGCCGCCGCTCCCATGGCGACCGTTGATCTCGGCGACTGTCGGGGGCTCTCTCACACCACACTGTCATCAAAAGGCCATTAAGATGTCATTGTGTTAAATGAGATGCATTAGCCTGTGAGAAAGGCCCTCTTCATTGGACTGCCTTTAAACGCAAGTGATTAACACATCCTTGAAGGGTTGGACACGCGCGCAGAGACACACAGAGACACACACACATAGAGACACACACACACAGAGACACACAGAGACACACACACGCATTGGGAAGGGGTGGAGGGCCAGTGCTGCCATTTTGCTCGTCAGTCAATTTGTCTCCCGGCATCTCCTAAATCATTATCTAGCCTCCATAACTCACAGGCTTCTAAGCACAACGGAAAAGACATTTAGGAATCCGCCACACACGTTGTTTTACTTGGTCATGAGTTTCAATGAAAAGTCAACGAGCTACGACATCAATTAGCAATTAGCAACCTCGATGTAATTGCATTGTTTTTTTTTTTTCCGTGACGAGAGACCTTGATTTTTGCATCATTCATTAAGCAATTATCAAACCCAAAGGGATCATTGCATGTTTAGCATCCGTGCTATGAAACAGTCAATTTGAACAATACTTTGACCTCTCAAGTCTTTGTTCGCTGTGTATTTACATCATATGCTAATTGAATGCTAGTAATGTCTCATATAAACCATGCTAGCTACCTCTTTAGAACCTTGGTTGGGAATGGGTTATGGAAGTGTGGAGAAAGCAACATTTACATGGTCGAGTTCAAAAAAACTTTCTCTGCTTCAATGTAGTGAGGAGAACTTTCATGTATATCATAATCACAACACGTGGCAGCCATTTTGCTTTTTCCTCTTATTGTAAAGGCCTTCGTCTTCTCAGACTTTAAAGGAAAATTCAGAATAATGGAACCCAAGCCAAAAAATTAAGCATGTCAAAGGCAATTTGGTCTTGTTTTAGCAATTGGGTATAGGCGTAGACTAAGGGCCTGGGAGATGGGAGCGATAGGTTGAAATAAACATGTCACGTCAGCTTGTTTTATCTCATTTAGGCTCGAGTTACATCAAATGGCGTAGAGAGGAGAAACTGCATGGGAAAAATGGGGGGGGGAGGGAAAAAAAGACAGGAACCTTCTTTTGCTTTCAGCTGAATTCCTATTTAATGTCGAATCTCTTTTTTTTCTCTTTTCTCTCCATCCCCACGATTTCAATATTTTCCCTTAAGACGGCCCATTTCAAAGAGATTTCTACGCCTTAAGAGGTGGTCATTTGTAATAATAATCATCTCCAGTCTGCGTTTGGACTGACAGACATCACCCTGCAGGCAGCGTAGCTTTTGAAATTATTAATTGGAGTCTGATGTTGCAGCATCCCAGTAATTTGCTGTCAGAGCGCTGGCATTTTGCTGGACGCTTCATGTCAAATAGTCAATTTAACATAGAAAAAAGTAACATAGAAACTATCAAGCAATTCATGGCTTTGCCAACCAGCCATGTCATATTCCTTTATCCCACTCTGCCAGGCTCTGTCACTCTAGTTACAATGTGTTGAGAAATACAATACATTTAGAAAGTGTATGTTTGGGTATGCATGTGCGTTTATTTGCCATGATTTGTCTTACAATCTCTTGTTTCCAAGGCTACACTAGTTTAATATTCAGTTGGTGTATGACAGAGTGAGTCGGATAAAGACGAGTGGAAATATCTCAGACACTAGAGCACTATATGAAGACTAGCCTGACACTAGAGCACTATATGAAGACTAGCCTGACACTAGAGCACTATATGAAGACTAGCCTGACACTAGAGCACTATATGAAGACTAGCCTGACACTAGAGCACTATATGAAGACTAGCCTGACACTAGAGCACTATATGAAGACTAGCCTGACACTAGAGCACTATAGGAAGACTAGCTTGACACTAGAGCACTATATGAAGACTAGCCTGACACTAGAGCACTATATGAAGACTAGCCTGACACTAGAGCACTATATGAAGACTAGCCTGACACTAGAGCACTATATGAAGACTAGCCTGACACTAGAGCACTATATGAAGACTAGCCTGACACTAGAGCACTATATGAAGACTAGCTTGACACTAGAGCACTATATGAAGACTAGCCTGACACTAGAGCACTATATGAAGACTAGCCTGACACTAGAGCACTATAGGAAGACTAGCCTGACACTAGAGCACTATATGAAGACTAGCCTGACACTAGAGCACTATATGAAGACTAGCCTGACACTAGAGCACTATATGAAGACTAGCCTGACACTAGAGCACTATATGAAGACTAGCCTGACACTAGAGCACTATATGAAGACTAGCCTGACACTAGAGCACTATAGGAAGACTAGCCTGACACTAGAGCACTATATGAAGACTAGCCTGACACTAGAGCACTATATGAAGACTAGCCTGACACTAGAGCACTATAGGAAGACTAGCCTGACACTAGAGCACTATAGGAAGACTAGCCTGACACTAGAGCACTATATGAAGACTAGCCTGACACTAGAGCACTATATGAAGACTAGCCTGACACTAGAGCACTATATGAAGACTAGCCTGACACTAGAGCACTATATGAAGACTAGCCTGACACTAGAGCACTATAGGAAGACTAGCCTGACACTAGAGCACTATAGGAAGACTAGCCTGTCACTAGAGCACTATATGAAGACTAGCCTGACACTAGAGCACTATATGAAGACTAGCCTGACACTAGAGCACTATATGAAGACTAGCCTGACACTAGAGCACTATATGAAGACTAGCCTGACACTAGAGCACTATAGGAAGACTAGCCTGACACTAGAGCACTATATGAAGACTAGCCTGACACTAGAGCACTATATGAAGACTAGCCTGACACTAGAGCACTATATGAAGACTAGCCTGACACTAGAGCACTATATGAAGACTAGCCTGACACTAGAGCACTATAGGAAGACTAGCCTGACACTAGAGCACTATAGGAAGACTAGCGTATGTGCTACTTCCTCAAACCTAAACCAAACTAATCATCGCCTGACTACCAATTCTACATTTAAACTGTTAGCTCTTTTACTGTGATGACAACCCAACCGAACACATCACACTTATCATTACACACACCTGCTACCATCATTACGCACACCTGCGCCTCATTAGACTCACCTGGACTCCATCACTTCTATGATTACCTCCCCTATATCTGTCATTCCCTTTGGTTCATTCCCCAGGCAGTATTAGCTTTGTTTCCATGTCCAGACGCTTCTCTTGTTTTTATATTAGTCCATGTTTATTGTTTTATTAAATTCACCCCCTGTGCTTGCTTCTCGATTCCCGGAGTCTGCGTTACACATCAACGTGACACACATCAGAAAGCCTACCTAGTAACAATACTCTGTTTCCAATATAAACTTAACTTCAATGGTACCAAACAGTGGGTTCAAATAGAGTGTAACAACCAAAGAGCACCAACATCTCTCCAGGCACGCAACACACATCTTCAACACTCTCAGCAGTCATACACTCCTTCACTTCTGTCTGTCTGTCTGTCTGTCTGTCTGTCTGTCTGTCTGTCTGTCTGTCTGTCTGTCTGTCTGTCTGTCTGTCTGTCTGTCTGTCTGTCTGTCTGTCTGTCTGTCTGTCTGTCTGTCTGTCTGTCTGTCCAAAAACTATGTGATTGTTAGATGTGTTCTTATTCTTCTTGATGTCTCACTTTGCCAACAGCCCTTCCCCCTGACAGTTCTTTGAAAACTCTTCAACCCTCAGCAATAAAATAATAATTGAAGAACACAATTCTCATGCAATTCTGATGCAATGGTGGGGAAGGAAGAGACAAAAGCTCCCGCTGCATAAAAAGAAAGAGAGGGGGAGTGGAAATCATTTAGGCACCACCGAGAGCCATTGTAGTGTCTGCGATGTGGTAGACAGGAGGGGGAGTGGAAATCATTTAGGCACCACCTAGAGCCATTGTAGTGTCTGTGATGTGGTAGACAGTGGGAGAAGACAACAGTATCAGTCTTGTGGTGGTTACGTGACTTCTCCCAGAGTGCAAAGAACTAGAAACAAACCAAAATACTATTAGGCAGATAGAGCTCTAAGACAATGTGGGAGTTTTCTAGTAATGAACTCCTTGGCTAATAAACCTTCACTTTGTGTAAGAGAAAAAACCAGCGGGTGTGACGACATTCATTTCGTTTGTGACTTCTCTTGTAATTATTTCAAAGTACCTCGCAGATTGGGTCACCCCAAATGTGACCTGCGCAATGAAGTGTGAAGTCTCGCTTTCTTTCTTTCTCTCTCACTGCAAAAACATGTCAAGGGAATTCCGTAGTCTTCTCTTAAATTGCATATTGGAGCAAAAAACTCAAGGGTTGGAATAGCTTTTTAGCTACCGAACTATTAACAACAACAAACAGAACAATCTAAATAATTTGAGGATGTTCAGAGGCTGTATATCGTACAGGGTAGCAGCGGCTGAACTTTGGCATGTAGTTTCATTCCAGTCCATTTAAAACCGTTATTAATGGACCAGGGCTTCCAGAAGAAGCCAGTGGGGCTCAGACGTAACCCGCTCTGCAGGCCTCCCACCTGGGCCACTCCTCAGCTCTCCACCACCTCTTCCATAAATCAACCAGTGCACAGGTAAAGCCCCGCATCAGGTCATTCTCTCTCCCTTGCCTCTCTTCCTCCCTTTATCTTCTTCCTCCCAATCCTTCTCTCCCTGCCTCTATTAACGAATGTATTGTCATGTTTTAGTCTCTTCTCCCTTTCTCCATCCTCTCTCTCCCTCTCTC